>NC_059457.1:82181885-82211885 GCF_905237065.1 Salmo salar | reverse complement strand
CTCATCAGTGAAGAGCACTTTTTGCCAGTCCTGTCTGGTCCAGCGACGGTGGGTTTGTGCCCATAGGCGACGTTGTTGCCAGTGATGTCTGGTGAGGACATGCCTTACAACAGGCCTACAAGCCCTCAGTCCAGCCTCTCTCAGCCTATTGCGGACAGTTTAAGCACTGATGGAGGGATTGTGCGTTCCTGCTGTAATTCGGGAAGTTGTTGTTGCCATCCTGTACCTGTCCCGCAGGTGTGATGTTCGGATGTACTGATCCTGTGCAGGTGTTGTTACACGTGGTCTGCCACAACGAGGATGATCAGCCATCCTGTCTCCCTGTAGCACTGTCTTAGGCGTCTCACAGTACGGACATTGCAATTTATTGCCCTGGCCACATCTGCAGTCCTCATGCCTCCTTTCAGCA
Source organism: Salmo salar (assembly GCF_905237065.1). Classification (NCBI taxonomy): domain Eukaryota; kingdom Metazoa; phylum Chordata; class Actinopteri; order Salmoniformes; family Salmonidae; genus Salmo; species Salmo salar. The sequence goes on along the minus strand of NC_059457.1, from coordinate 82,211,476 downwards.
TGCCTAAGGCACATTCACGCAGATGAGCAGGGACCCTGGGCATCTTTTTTTGTGTTTTTTCAGAGTCAGGAGAAAGGCCTCTTTAGTGTCCTAAGTTTTCATAAATGTGACCTTAATTGTGTGTTTAAACCCTTTACAATGAAGATCTGTGAAGTTATTTCGATTTTTACGAATTATCTTTGAAAGACAGGGTCCTGAAAAAGGGACGTTTCTTTTTTTGCTGAGTTTATGTACCACGACTAAGGGCTGTGTTCAGTCACTTGCTAATGCGTCTTGCCTATGAACAGCCCTTAGCCGTGGTATATTTTCAATAAACCACACCCCCTCGGGCCTTAGTGCTTAAATATAATCAGGGCCGTTACATTTTTTCTTCATCTTAAACTAACAAACGGTAGGTCTATGTTTTCAGACATCATATTCCCCAATCAATTCGAGCCCTGGTTTTAAATGAACACACCAAGCCATTCACTGACACAGAGATATTTAAAGAGTGCATGGTGACTGAAGGAATTGGCTGACACAATCTATGGATAATAGACTATAATTTCATCTGTCAACAGGTACAGGCCTTCCTCTTATTTCCTGAATAGGAAGAAATATTCTTCAACACAAAACGCTCTTGTTGTTAGTAGCCTAAAGTCATTTTCATTTGAAGACCGTTTAAACTAATTAGACCTTCTCGAATTAGTCTACTTTCAGGACCCGTGCTCATTCCATCTCCACAGCTGCAGCTTCATAGTAATGTAAGTTATGGAAATTACTCAAATATGGCTTATTGTGAGGTCAATACCTTGGATAAATAGCTTCATTATGGGCAATGAAACATATATATTTTTTATTAAAATCAATTATAGCAGTAGCAAGCTTACCTCCGGTCCTCCTTCTCATCTTGGCATTCTCCCTGTCAAACTGAACAGGACATCAGTATAGTCTATAGTCACTCTCCCTGTCAAACTGAACAGGACATCAGTATAGTCTATAGTCACTCTCCCTGTCAAACTGAACAGGACATCAGTATAGTCTATAGTCACTCTCCCTGTCAAACTGAACAGGACATCAGTATAGTCTATAGTCACTCTCCCTGTCAAACTGAACAGGACATCAGTATAGTCTATAGTATAGGCTCTGGATCATTTTGATAGTGACCGCACTAGGCACACTTGATATTGCGCACCAGGCAGAGAATCAGGGATGAGGGGCAGCATTGGGCACACATCAAGATATAATAAGCAATGATTCTCAAACACTGAGCAATATGGCATTTAATCAATTACAAATGACATGACACTCCCCTGGACTAAATAAAACAAATCCTAAACCCTCCCCCTGACTGAAACAGAAGAAGCATTACCCTTCCTAATTTTCCTCTGGGTAACAATTGTGTACATTTCAACCACTCCTTTATGCTAGAACACTGCTGCCCTCTTCATCACAGATCCTCTTTAATTTCCTTATGTTACAACACTGCTCCCCTCTTCTTCACAGTTCCTCTTTCATTTCCTTATGTTACAATGCTGCTCCCCTCTTCTTCACAGTTCCTCTTTCATTTCCTTATGTTACAGCACTGCTCCCCTCTGCTTCACAGTTCCTCTTTCATTTCCTTATGTTACAACACGGCTGTCCTCTGCTTCACAGTTCCTTTTTCATTTCCTTATTTTACAACACTGCTGTCCTCTTCTTCACAGTTCCTCTTTCATTTCCTTATGTTACAACACTGCTCCCCTCTTCTTCAAAGTTCCTCTTTCATTTCCTTATGTTACAATGCTGCTCCCCTCTTCTTCACAGTTCCTCTTTCATTTCCTTATGTTACAACACTGCACCCCTCTGCTTCACAGTTCCTCTTTCATTTCCTTATGTTACAACACTGCTGCCCTCTGCTTCACAGTTCCCCTTTTAATTACTCTTTGTCCTTTATTTGTTCAAATTTGTCCCCTATAAAATAAAATATATATTATAATTAGAGCTGAGAGTGGGCGAAAGCTAGAAAATAAGTTAGGTCTATCATTTCCTCTCTGTCTCTCTCTCTCCCTCTCTCTCTTTCTAGCTTTCTATCTTTCTCTCTTCAGAGTTTTTCTATTTAGTCCAGAGGGTAAGCGTAACATTTTAGGGGAATTGTGGCTTTTGTGATAGAGGCACCACATTTCACACACAGCTAGGATGTAACGGCTGTTTTCGTCGTCAGATGAAACAGAGAAGTCATCGTCGGAAAAGGTGGACCAATACGCAGCGGAGGATGTGTTCATCATTAGTGTTTTAATGTAAAAAGAGAACACTACAAAAATAAACAAAAGACGACAGCAAACAGTTCTGTTAGGAAAACACACTAACAAAATACAATTACCCACAAAACCCAAAGGAAAAACATGCTCCTTATGTGTGACTCCCAATCAACAACAACGAACTTCAGCTGTGCCTGATTGGGAGCCACACACGGCCCAAAACACAGAAATACAAAAACCTAGAAAAAGAACATAGAACGCCCACCCAATGTAACACCCTGGCCTAACCAAAATAAAGAACAAAAAACCCCTCTCTATGGCCAGGGCGTTACATAGGACAAGTCCTCAGAAGAGTTTTTAGCTAGGGTTTTAGTGCCATCGCAGTTTCATTTCTTATTTTTATTGAGATATGGTAGTTGCTGTGTGACTGAATGGTAGTAATGCCATGTACTGTAGCTGTTGTCGTGGCATCATCACATTAAAAGGCCCTCTCAGATACAGGGCATTGCACATCTGTAAATATGCAGCTGCATCATTAGGCTCTTATGAGTGCTTTTGCATGACTGGGCAACACAAGTAAAACTACCCCACTGGGACAGGGGTAGGAGAGGAGGATTGGTGAATGTGTTCATGTGTGCAGGAGCGAGAGTATTTGTGTTGATTATTTGTGTTTCTGCATCTTTGTGTATGTAAGTGTGTCTGTTTGTGTGTGTGTGCATCTGTGTGTGCGTGCGTGCGTGCGTGCGACTGTTTATTTGTGTGTGTCTGGGTGCGTGTGTGCGTCTTGTGTGTGTGTCTGTGCATGCGTGTGCGTCTGTGTGTGTGTGTGTGTGTGTGTGTGTGTGTGTGTGTGTGTGTGTGTGTGTGTGTGTGTGTGTGTGTGTGTGTGTGTGTGTGTGTATGAACTTGAGACAGATAATTCAACAGCTATTGTAACACACCATCTACCTTTTACAGACAATGCACAAGAACTAGTTCTGTAGTTGACTTACACGCTGAATATCCCTCCTCCTTTCAAGAACTAGTTCTGTAGTTGATTTACATATTCAGTATCCCTCCTCCTTTCTTGTCCTACCTCTCACTCCTGTACATTGACATGTTTACACATACAGATTTGTGTGTGTGTATATGTGACGTGCGTGTGTGTGTGTGCATGTGTATATGTGACGTGCGTGTGTGTGTGCATGTGTATATGTGACGTGTGTGTGTGTGTATGTGACGTGCGTGTGTGTGTATGTGACGTGTGTGTGTGTGTATGTTAGGCCTGGCAGACTGAAGAGGGACTAATGATGCGGTTGAGTGCTACCAGGTTGTCATTAGCCCAGCATCTGTTCTCATCACACTCCATTATGCGTCTGCATGGACACACACACACACACACACACACACACACACACACACACACACACACACACACACACACACACACACACACACACACACACACACACACACACACACACACACACACACACACACACACACCTCTCCTCTTCATGTACACTCATTTCAAATCATTGGACAGATGAAAGAAACCTACCTGGAATTTGCCTACCTGATGATACCTACTTGGAACGTTCTTCCACCTGTCTAGTTCTTCCCCATCTGTGCTGCAGAGGAAGGAAAGGAGAGGAAGCCACTTTAGACTACTGAGATGCACCCACCATGAAGGTTTGCATTCAGTCCCTAAGTTATGTGATCAGAAACAGAGGTCACCATGGTGATGGCATCATTTCCTGTTTACTCTTCAGTTAATGGTCAGTTATGTCCCAGTGTGGTTTCAGTAGGCATCGAGTCATGTCCTTGGACTGCTGTCCATTGGTTTTAGGAGACAGACAGAGTGGTATTGACTTGAGCCGTGACCTTACCCAACGCTACAGTATCCCATTCATGTTGGTTTCTTGCTCTCATTAAAAATGATTATCGGTAATGTTCTCTGTTATGACATTTTTTGGAAAAACAACATTCATTCTCTTTAATTACCGGTTCACCGTTTACCTAACAATAAGTGCTCTGTCAATGTGTTTTATGTTTTATTATAAATATGTATTTATTATTTATTTAGTAATAACTGATCTGTCAATGTGTTTACTCTTTTATTGTGTCTAATGATGGCTCATAGATCTATTGTTTTCCAGGATACTATACTCTAGCCAGATATTACAGCTTGCTTTCCAGGGTACTATACTCTAGCCAGATATTACAGATTGTTTTCCAGGGTACTATACTCTAGCCAGATATTACAGATTGTTTTCCAGGATACTATACTCTAGCCAGATATTACAGATTGTTTTCCAGGGTACTATACTCTAGACAGATATTACAGATTGTTTTCCAGGGTACTATACTCTAGCCAGATATTACAGATTGTTTTCCAGGGTACTATACTTCAGCCAGATATTACAGATAGTTTACCAGAGTACTATACTCTAGCCAGATATTAGATTGTTTCCCAGGATACTGTACTCTAGCCAGATATTACAGATTGTTTTCCAGGGTACTATACTCTAGCCAGATATTACAGATTGTTGTCCAGGATACTATACTCTAGCCAGATATTACAGATTGTTTTACAGGGTACAATACCCTAGCCAGATATTACAGATTGTTTTCCAGGGTACTATACTTCAGCCAGATATTACAGATAGTTTACCAGAGTACTATACTCTAGCCAGATATTAGATTGTTTCCCAGGATACTGTACTCTAGCCAGATATTACAGATTGTTTTCCAGGGTACTATACTCTAGCCAGATATTACATATTGTTTCCAGGGTACTATACACTAGCCAGATATTAGATTGTTTTCCAGGATACTATACTCTAGCCAAATATTACAGATTGTTTTCCAGGGTACTATACTCTAGCCAGATATTACAGATTGTTTTCCAGGGTACTATCCTCTAGCCAGATATTACAGATTGTTTTCCAGGGTACTATACTCTAGCCAGATATTACAGATGGCTTTCCAGTGTACTATACTCTAGCCAGATATTACAGATTGTTTTCCAGGGTACTATACTCTACCCAGATATTACAGATTGTTTTTCAGGGTAATATACTCTAGCCAGATATTACAGATTGTTTTCCAGGGTACTATACTCTAGCCAGATATTACAGATTGTTTTCCAGGGTACTATACTCTAGCCAGATATTACAGATTGTTTTAAAGGATACCATACTCTAGCCAGATATTACAGATTGTTTTCCAGGATACTATACTCTTGCCAGATATTACAGATTTTTTTCCAGGGTACTATACTCTAGCCTGATATTACAGATTGTTTTCCAGGGTACTATACTCTAGCCAGATATTACATATCGTTTTCCAGGATACTATACTCTAGCCAGATATTACAGATTGTTTCCCAGAGTACTATACTCTAGCCAGATATTAGATTGTTTCCCAGGATACTATACTCTAGCCAGATATTACAGATTGTTTTCCAGGATACTATACTCTTGCCAGATATTACAGATTTTTTTCCAGGGTACTATACTCTAGCCTGATATTACAGATTGTTTTCCAGGGTACTATACTCTAGCCAGATATGACATATCGTTTTCCAGGGTACTATACTTTAGCCAGATATTACAGATTGTTTACCAGAGTACTATACTCTAGCCAGATATTAGATTGTTTCCCAGGATACTATACTCTAGCAAGATATTACAGATTGTTTTTCCATGGTACTATTCTCTAGCCAGATATTACAGATTGTTTTCCAGGGTACTATACCCTAGCCAGATATTACAGATTGTTTTCCAGGGTACTCTGCTCTAGCCAGATATTACAGATTGTTTTCCAGGGTACTATACTCTAGCCAGATATTACAGATTGTTTTAAAGGATACTATACTCTAGCCAGATATTACAGATTGTTTTCCAGGATACTATACTCTAGCCAGATATTACAGATTGATTTGCAGGGTACTATACTTTAGCCAGATCTTACAGATTGTTTACCAGAGTACTATACTCTAGCCAGATATTAGATTGTTTCCCAGTATACTGTACTCTAGCCAGATATTACAGATTGTTTCCAGGGTACTATACTCTAGCCAGATATTACAGATTGTTTTAAAGGATACTATACTCTAGCCAGATATTACAGATTGTTTTCCAGGGTACTATACTCTAGCCAGATATTACAGATTGTTTTCCAGGGTACTATACTCTAGCCAGATATTAGAGATTGTTTTCCAGGGTACTATACTCTAGCCAGATATTACCGATTGTTTTCCAAGGTACTATACTCTTGCCAGATATTACAGATTGTTTTCCAGGGTACTATACTGTAGCCAGATATTACAGATTGTTTTCCAAGATACTATACTCTAGCCAGATATTACAGATTGTTTTCCAGGGAACTATACTCAAGCTAAATATTACAGATTGTTTTCCAGGATACTATACTCTAGCCACATATTACATATTGTTTTCCAGGGTACTATACTCTAGCCAGATATTACAGATTGTTTTCCAGGGTACTATATTCTAGCCAGATATTACAGATTGTTTTCCAGGGTACTATACTCTAGCCAGATATTACAGATCGTTTTCCAGGATACTATACTCTAGCCAGTTATTACAGATTGTTTCCAGGGTACTATACTCTAGCCGGATATTAGATTGTTTTCCAGGATACTATACTCTAGCCAAATATTACAGATTGTTTTCCAGGGTACTATACTCTAGCCAGATATTACAGATTGTTTTCCAGGATACTATACTCTAGCCAGATATTACATATTGTTTTCCAGGGTACTATACTCTAGCCAGATATTTCAGATTGTTTTCCAGGGTACTATACTCTAGCCAGATATTACAGATTGTTTTCCAGGGTACTATACTCTAGCCAGATATTACAGATTGATTTGCAGGGTACTATACTCTAGCCAGATATTACAGATTGTTTTCCAGGGTACTATACTCTAGCCAGATATTACAGATTGTTTTCCAGGGTACTATACTCTAGCCAGATATTACAGATTGTTTTGCAGGATACTATACTCTAGCCAGATATTACAGATTGTTTTCCAGGGTACTATCCTCTAGCCAGATATTACATATTGTTTTCCAGGGTACTACACTCTAGCCAGATATTACAGATTGTTTTCGAGGATACTATACTCTAGCCAGATATTACATATTGTTTTCCAGGGTACTATACTCTAGCCAGATATTACAGAATGTTTTCCAGGGTACTATACTTTAACCAGATATTACAGATTGTTTACCAGAGTACTATACTCTAGCCAGATATTACAGATTGTTTTCCAAGATACTATACTCTAGCCAGATATTACAGATTGTTTTCCAGGGTACTATACTCTAGCTTTATATTACAGATTGTTTTCCAGGGTACTATACTCTAGCCAGATATTAGATTGTTTTCCAGGATACTATACTCTAGCCAGATATTACAGATTGTTTTCCAGGGTACTATACTCTAGCCAGATATTACAGATTGTTTTAAAGGATACTATACTCTAGCCAGATAATACAGATTGTTTTCCAGGATACTATACTCTAGCCAGAAATTACAGATTGTTTTCCAGTGTACTGTACTTTAGCCAGATATTACATATTGTTTACCAGAGTACTATACTCTAGCCAGATATTACAGATTGTTTTCCAGGGTAACATACAATAGCCAGATATTACAGATTGTTTTCCAGGGTACTATACTCTAGCCAGATATTACAAATTGTTTTAAAGGATACTATACTCTAGCCAGATATTACAGATTGTTTTCCAGGATACTATACTCTAGCCAGATATTACAGATTGTTTTCCGGGGTATTATACTCTAGCCAGATATTACAGATTGTTTTCCAGGGTACTATACTCTTGCCAGATATTACAGATCGTTTTCCAGGATACTATACTCTAGCCAGATATTACAGATGGTTTTCCAGGGTACTATACTTTATCCAGATATTACAGATTCTTTACCAGAGTACTATACTCTAGCCAGATATTAGATTGTTTCCCAGTATACTGTACTCTAGCCAGATATTACAGATTGTTTTTCCAGGGTACTATACTCTAGCCAGATATTATATTGTTTTTCCAGGATACTATACTCTAGCCAAATATTACAGATTGTTTTCCAGGGTACTATACTCTAGCCAGATATTACAGATTGTTTTCCAGGGTACTATACTCTAGCCAGATATTACAGATTGTTTTCCAGGGTGTTATACTCTAGCCAGATATTACAGATTGTTTCCAGGGTACTATACTCTAGCCAGATATTAGAGATTGTTTCCAGGGTACTATACTCTAGCCAGATATTATATTGTTTTCCAGGATACTATACTCTAGCCAAATATTACAGATTGTTTTCCAGGGTACTATACTCTAGCCAGATATTACAGATTGTTTTCCAGGGTACTATACTCTAGCCAGATATTGCAGATCTTTTTCCAGGGTACTATACTCTAGCCAGATATTACAGATTGTTTTCCAGGGTACTATACTCTAGCCAGATATTACAGATGGCTTTCCAGGGTACTATACTCTAGCCAGATATTACAGATTGTTTTCCAGGATTCTATACTCTAGCCAGATATTACAGATTGTTTTCCAGGGTACTATACTCTAGCCAGATATTAGAGATTGTTTTCCAGGGTACTATACTCTAGCCAGATATTACAGATTGTTTTCCAAGGTACTCTACTCTTGCCAGATATTACAGATTTTTTTCCAGGGTACTATACCCTAGCCAGATATTACAGATTGTTTTCCAGGGTAGTATACTCTAGCCAGATATTACAGATTGTTTTCCAGGGTACTATACTCTAGCCAGATATTACAGATTATTTTAAAGGATAATATACTCTAGCCAGATATTACAGATTGTTTTCCAGGATACTATACTCTAGCCAGATATTAGATTGTTTTCCAGGGTACTATACTCTAGCCAGATATTACAGATGGCTTTCCAGTGTAGTATAGTCTAGCCAGATATTACAGATTGTTTTCCAGGGTACTATACTCTAGCCAGATATTAGAGATTGTTTTCCAGGGTACTATACTCTAGCCAGATATTACCGATTGTTTTCCAAGGTACTATACTCTTGCCAGATATTACAGATTGTTTTCCAGGGTACTATACTGTAGCCAGATATTACAGATTGTTTTCCAAGATACTATACTCTAGCCAGATATTACAGATTGTTTTCCAGGGAACTATACTCAAGCTAAATATTACAGATTGTTTTCCAGGATACTATACTCTAGCCACATATTACATATTGTTTTCCAGGGTACTATACTCTAGCCAGATATTACAGATTGTTTTCCAGGGTACTATACTCTAGCCAGATATTACAGATTGTTTTCCAGGGTACTATACTCTAGCCAGATATTACAGATCGTTTTCCAGGATACTATACTCTAGCCAGTTATTACAGATTGTTTCCAGGGTACTATACTCTAGCCAGATATTAGATTGTTTTCCAGGATACTATACTCTAGCCAGATATTACAGATTGTTTTCCAGGGTACTATACTCTAGCCAGATATTACAGATTGTTTTCCAGGATACTATACTCTAGCCAGATATTACATATTGTTTTCCAGGGTACTATACTCTAGCCAGATATTTCAGATTGTTTTCCAGGGTACTATACTCTAGCCAGATATTACAGATTGTTTTCCAGGGTACTATACTCTAGCCAGATATTACAGATTGTTTTCCAGGATTCTATACTCTAGCCAGATATTACAGATGGCTTTCCAGGGTACTATACTCTAGCCAGATATTACAGATTGTTTTCCAGGATTCTATACTCTAGCCAGATATTACAGATTGTTTTCCAGGGTACTATACCCTAGCCAGATATTACAGATTGTTTTCCAGGGTACTATAGTCTAGCCAGATATTACAGATTGTTTTCCAGGGTACTATACCCTAGCCAGATATTACAGATTGTTTTCCAGGGTAGTATACTCTAGCCAGATATTACAGATTGTTTTCCAGGGTACTATACTCTAGCCAGATATTACAGATTGTTTTAAAGGATAATATACTCTAGCCAGATATTACAGATTGTTTTCCAGGATACTATACTCTAGCCAGATATTACAGATGGCTTTCCAGTGTAGTATAGTCTAGCCAGATATTACAGATTGTTTTCCAGGATTCTATACTCTAGCCAGATATTACCAATTGTTTTCCAGGGTACTATACTCTAGCCAGATATTAGAGATTGTTTTCCAGGGTACTATACTCTAGCCAGATATTACAGATTGTTTTCCAAGGTACTATACTCTTGCCAGATATTACAGATTGTTTTCCAGGGTACTATACTGTAGCCAGATATTACAGATTGTTTTCCAAGATACTATACTCTAGCCAGATATTACAGATTGTTTTCCAGGGTACTATACTCTAGCTAAATATTACAGATTGTTTTCCAGGATACTATACTCTAGCCACATATTACATATTGTTTTCCAGGGTACTATACTCTAGCCAGATATTACAGATTGTTTTCCAGGGTACTATACTCTAGCCAGATATTACAGATTGTTTTCCAGGGTACTATACTCTAGCCAGATATTACAGATCGTTTTCCAGGATACTATACTCTAGCCAGTTATTACAGATTGTTTTCCCGGGTACTATACTCTAGCCAGATATTACAGATTGTTTTCCACGGTACTATACTCTAGCCAGATATTACAGATAGTTTTCCAGGGTACTATACTCTAGCCAGATATTACAGATTGTTTTCCAAGGTACTATACTCTAGCCAGATATTACAGATTGTTTTCCAGGATTCTATACTCTAGCCAGATATTACAGATTGTTTTCAAGGGTACTATACTCTAGACAGATATTACAGATTGTTTTCCAGGGTACTATACTCTAGCCAGATATTACAGATTATTTTAAAGGATAATATACTCTAGCCAGATATTACAGATCGTTTTCCAGGATACTATACTCTAGCCAGTTATTACAGATTGTTTTCCCGGGTACTATACTCTAGCCAGATATTACAGATTGTTTTCCACGGTACTATACTCTAGCCAGATATTACAGATAGTTTTCCAGGGTACTATACTCTAGCCAGATATTACAGATTGTTTTCCAAGGTACTATACTCTAGCCAGATATTACAGATTGTTTTCCAGGATTCTATACTCTAGCCAGATATTACAGATTGTTTTCAAGGGTACTATACTCTAGACAGATATTACAGATTGTTTTCCAGGGTACTATACTCTAGCCAGATATTACAGATTATTTTAAAGGATAATATACTCTAGCCAGATATTACAGATTGTTTCCCAGGATACTATACTCTAGCCAGATATTACAGATTGTTTTTCCAGGTTACTATACTCTAGCCAGATATTACAGATTGTTTTCCAGGGTACTATACTCTAGCCAGATATTACAGATTGTTTTCCAGGGTACTATACTCTAGCCAGATATTACAGATTGTTTCCAGGGTACTATACTCTAGCCAGATATTAGAGATTGTTTCCAGGGTACTATACTCTAGCCAGATATTATATTGTTTTCCAGGATACTATACTCTAGCCAAATATTACAGATTGTTTTCCAGGGTACTATACTCTAGCCAGATATTACAGATTGTTTTCCAGGGTACTATACTCTAGCCAGATATTGCAGATCTTTTTCCAGGGTACTATACTCTAGCCAGATATTACAGATTGTTTTCCAGGGTACTATACTCTAGCCAGATATTAGAGATTGTTTTCCAGGGTACTATACTCTAGCCAGATATTACAGATTGTTTTCCAAGGTACTATACTCTTGCCAGATATTACAGATTGTTTTCCAGGGTACTATACCCTAGCCAGATATTACAGATTGTTTTCCAGGATACTATACTCTAGCCAGATATTACAGATTGTTTTCCAAGATACTATACTCTAGCCAGATATTACAGATTGTTTTCCAGGGTACTATACTCTAGCCAGATATTAGAGATTGTTTTCCAGGGTACTATACTCTAGCCAGATATTACAGATTGTTTTCCAAGGTACTATACTCTTGCCAGATATTACAGATTTTTTTCCAGGGTACTATACCCTAGCCAGATATTACAGATTGTTTTCCAGGGTAGTATACTCTAGCCAGATATTACAGATTGTTTTCCAGGGTACTATACTCTAGCCAGATATTACAGATTATTTTAAAGGATAATATACTCTAGCCAGATATTACAGATTGTTTTCCAGGATACTATACTCTAGCCAGATATTAGATTGTTTTCCAGGGTACTATACTCTAGCCAGATATTACAGATGGCTTTCCAGGGAACTATACTCAAGCTAAATATTACAGATTGTTTTCCAGGATACTATACTCTAGCCACATATTACATATTGTTTTCCAGGGTACTATACTCTAGCCAGATATTACAGATTGTTTTCCAGGGTACTATATTCTAGCCAGATATTACAGATTGTTTTCCAGGGTACTATACTCTAGCCAGATATTACAGATCGTTTTCCAGGATACTATACTCTAGCCAGTTATTACAGATTGTTTCCAGGGTACTATACTCTAGCCAGATATTAGATTGTTTTCCAGGATACTATACTCTAGCCAAATATTACAGATTGTTTTCCAGGGTACTATACTCTAGCCAGATATTACAGATTGTTTTCCAGGATACTATACTCTAGCCAGATATTACATATTGTTTTCCAGGGTACTATACTCTAGCCAGATATTTCAGATTGTTTTCCAGGGTACTATACTCTAGCCAGATATTACAGATTGTTTTCCAGGGTACTATACTCTAGCCAGATATTACAGATTGTTTTCCAGGATTCTATACTCTAGCCAGATATTACAGATGGCTTTCCAGGGTACTATACTCTAGCCAGATATTACAGATTGTTTTCCAGGATTCTATACTCTAGCCAGATATTACAGATTGTTTTCCAGGGTACTATACTCTAGCCAGATATTAGAGATTGTTGTCCAGGGTACTATACTCTAGCCAGATATTACAGATTGTTTTCCAAGGTACTATACTCTTGCCAGATATTACAGATGGCTTTCCAGTGTAGTATAGTCTAGCCAGATATTACAGATTGTTTTCCAGGGTACTATACTCTAGCCAGATATTACAGATTGTTTTAAAGGATAATATACTCTAGCCAGATATTACAGATTGTTTTCCAGGATACTATACTCTAGCCAGATATTACAGATGGCTTTCCAGTGTAGTATAGTCTAGCCAGATATTACAGATTGTTTTCCAGGATTCTATACTCTAGCCAGATATTACCAATTGTTTTCCAGGGTACTATACTCTAGCCAGATATTAGAGATTGTTTTCCAGGGTACTATACTCTAGCCAGATATTACAGATTGTTTTCCAAGGTACTATACTCTTGCCAGATATTACAGATTGTTTTCCAGGGTACTATACTGTAGCCAGATATTACAGATTGTTTTCCAAGATACTATACTCTAGCCAGATATTACAGATTGTTTTCCAGGGTACTATACTCTAGCTAAATATTACAGATTGTTTTCCAGGATACTATACTCTAGCCACATATTACATATTGTTTTCCAGGGTACTATACTCTAGCCAGATATTACAGATTGTTTTCCAGGGTACTATACTCTAGCCAGATATTACAGATTGTTTTCCAGGGTACTATACTCTAGCCAGATATTACAGATCGTTTTCCAGGATACTATACTCTAGCCAGTTATTACAGATTGTTTTCCCGGGTACTATACTCTAGCCAGATATTACAGATTGTTTTCCACGGTACTATACTCTAGCCAGATATTACAGATAGTTTTCCAGGGTACTATACTCTAGCCAGATATTACAGATTGTTTTCCAAGGTACTATACTCTAGCCAGATATTACAGATTGTTTTCCAGGATTCTATACTCTAGCCAGATATTACAGATTGTTTTCAAGGGTACTATACTCTAGACAGATATTACAGATTGTTTTCCAGGGTACTATACTCTAGCCAGATATTACAGATTATTTTAAAGGATAATATACTCTAGCCAGATATTACAGATTGTTTCCCAGGATACTATACTCTAGCCAGATATTACAGATTGTTTTTCCAGGTTACTATACTCTAGCCAGATATTACAGATTGTTTTCCAGGGTACTATACTTTAACCAGATATTACATATTGTTTTCCAGGGTACTATACTCTAGCCAGATATTACAGATTGTTTCCAGGGTACTATACTCTAGCCAGATATTAGAGATTGTTTCCAGGGTACTATACTCTAGCCAGATATTATATTGTTTTCCAGGATACTATACTCTAGCCAAATATTACAGATTGTTTTCCAGGGTACTATACTCTAGCCAGATATTACAGATTGTTTTCCAGGGTACTATACTCTAGCCAGATATTGCAGATCTTTTTCCAGGGTACTATACTCTAGCCAGATATTACAGATTGTTTTCCAGGGTACTATACTCTAGCCAGATATTACAGATGGCTTTCCAGGGTACTATACTCTAGCCAGATATTACAGATTGTTTTCCAGGATTCTATACTCTAGCCAGATATTACAGATTGTTTTCCAGGGTACTATACTCTAGCCAGATATTAGAGATTGTTTTCCAGGGTACTATACTCTAGCCAGATATTACAGATTGTTTTCCAAGGTACTATACTCTTGCCAGATATTACAGATTGTTTTCCAGGGTACTATACCCTAGCCAGATATTACAGATTGTTTTCCAGGGTACTATACTCTAGCCAGATATTACAGATTGTTTTCCAAGATACTATACTCTAGCCAGATATTACAGATTGTTTTCCAGGGTACTATACTCTAGCCAGATATTAGAGATTGTTTTCCAGGGTACTATACTCTAGCCAGATATTACAGATTGTTTTCCAAGGTACTATACTCTTGCCAGATATTACAGATTTTTTTCCAGGGTACTATACCCTAGCCAGATATTACAGATTGTTTTCCAGGGTAGTATACTCTAGCCAGATATTACAGATTGTTTTCCAGGGTACTATACTCTAGCCAGATATTACAGATTGTTTTCAAGGGTACTATACTCTAGACAGATATTACAGATTGTTTTCCAGGGTACTATACTCTAGCCAGATATTACAGATTTTTTTAAAGGATAATATACTCTAGCCAGATATTACAGATTGTTTTCCAGGATACTATACTCTAGCCAGATATCAGATTGTTTCCCAGGATACTATACTCTAGCCAGATATTACAGATTGTTTTTCCAGGGTACTATACTCTAGCCAGATATTACAGATTGTTTTCCAGGGTACTATACTCTAGCCAGATATTACAGATTGTTTCCAGGGTACTATACTCTAGTCAGATATTAGATTGTTTTCCAGGATACTATACTCTAGCCAAATATTACAGATTGTTTTCCACGGTACTATACTCTAGCCAGATATTACAGATTGTTTTCCAGGGTACTATACTCTAGCCAGATATTACAGATTGTTTTCCATGATACTATACTCTAGCCAGATATTACAGATGGCTTTCCAGTGTACTATACTCTAGCCAGATATTACAGATTGTTTTCCAGGATACTATACTCTAGCCAAATATTACAGATTGTTTTCCAGGGTACTATACTCTAGCCAGATATTACAGATTGTTTTCCAGGGTACTATACTCTAGCCAGATATTGCAGATCTTTTTCCAGGGTACTATACTCTAGCCAGATATTACAGATTGTTTTCCAGGGTACTATACTCTAGCCAGATATTAGAGATTGTTTTCCAGGGTACTATACTCTAGCCAGATATTACAGATTGTTTTCCAAGGTACTATACTCTTGCCAGATATTACAGATTGTTTTCCAGGGTACTATACCCTAGCCAGATATTACAGATTGTTTTCCAGGGTACTATACTCTAGCCAGATATTACAGATTGTTTTCCAAGATACTATACTCTAGCCAGATATTACAGATTGTTTTCCAGGGTACTATACTCTAGCCAGATATTAGAGATTGTTTTCCAGGGTACTATACTCTAGCCAGATATTACAGATTGTTTTCCAAGGTACTATACTCTTGCCAGATATTACAGATTTTTTTCCAGGGTACTATACCCTAGCCAGATATTACAGATTGTTTTCCAGGGTAGTATACTCTAGCCAGATATTACAGATTGTTTTCCAGGGTACTATACTCTAGCCAGATATTACAGATTATTTTAAAGGATAATATACTCTAGCCAGATATTACAGATTGTTTTCCAGGATACTATACTCTAGCCAGATATTAGATTGTTTTCCAGGGTACTATACTCTAGCCAGATATTACAGATGGCTTTCCAGGGAACTATACTCAAGCTAAATATTACAGATTGTTTTCCAGGATACTATACTCTAGCCACATATTACATATTGTTTTCCAGGGTACTATACTCTAGCCAGATATTACAGATTGTTTTCCAGGGTACTATATTCTAGCCAGATATTACAGATTGTTTTCCAGGGTACTATACTCTAGCCAGATATTACAGATCGTTTTCCAGGATACTATACTCTAGCCAGTTATTACAGATTGTTTCCAGGGTACTATACTCTAGCCAGATATTACAGATTGTTTTCCAGGATTCTATACTCTAGCCAAATATTACAGATTGTTTTCCAGGGTACTATACTCTAGCCAGATATTACAGATTGTTTTCCAGGATACTATACTCTAGCCAGATATTACATATTGTTTTCCAGGGTACTATACTCTAGCCAGATATTTCAGATTGTTTTCCAGGGTACTATACTCTAGCCAGATATTACAGATTGTTTTCCAGGGTACTATACTCTAGCCAGATATTACAGATTGTTTTCCAGGATTCTATACTCTAGCCAGATATTACAGATGGCTTTCCAGGGTACTATACTCTAGCCAGATATTACAGATTGTTTTCCAGGATTCTATACTCTAGCCAGATATTACAGATTGTTTTCCAGGATACTATACTCTAGCCAGATATTACAGATTGTTTTCCAAGGTACTATACTCTTGCCAGATATTACAGATGGCTTTCCAGTGTAGTATAGTCTAGCCAGATATTACAGATTGTTTTCCAGGGTACTATACTCTAGCCAGATATTACAGATTGTTTTAAAGGATAATATACTCTAGCCAGATATTACAGATTGTTTTCCAGGATACTATACTCTAGCCAGATATTACAGATGGCTTTCCAGTGTAGTATAGTCTAGCCAGATATTACAGATTGTTTTCCAGGATTCTATACTCTAGCCAGATATTACCAATTGTTTTCCAGGGTACTATACTCTAGCCAGATATTAGAGATTGTTTTCCAGGGTACTATACTCTAGCCAGATATTACAGATTGTTTTCCAAGGTACTATACTCTTGCCAGATATTACAGATTGTTTTCCAGGGTACTATACTGTAGCCAGATATTACAGATTGTTTTCCAAGATACTATACTCTAGCCAGATATTACAGATTGTTTTCCAGGGTACTATACTCTAGCTAAATATTACAGATTGTTTTCCAGGATACTATACTCTAGCCACATATTACATATTGTTTTCCAGGGTACTATACTCTAGCCAGATATTACAGATTGTTTTCCAGGGTACTATACTCTAGCCAGATATTACAGATTGTTTTCCAGGGTACTATACTCTAGCCAGATATTACAGATCGTTTTCCAGGATACTATACTCTAGCCAGTTATTACAGATTGTTTTCCCGGGTACTATACTCTAGCCAGATATTACAGATTGTTTTCCACGGTACTATACTCTAGCCAGATATTACAGATAGTTTTCCAGGGTACTATACTCTAGCCAGATATTACAGATTGTTTTCCAAGGTACTATACTCTAGCCAGATATTACAGATTGTTTTCCAGGATTCTATACTCTAGCCAGATATTACAGATTGTTTTCAAGGGTACTATACTCTAGACAGATATTACAGATTGTTTTCCAGGGTACTATACTCTAGCCAGATATTACAGATTATTTTAAAGGATAATATACTCTAGCCAGATATTACAGATTGTTTCCCAGGATACTATACTCTAGCCAGATATTACAGATTGTTTTTCCAGGTTACTATACTCTAGCCAGATATTACAGATTGTTTTCCAGGGTACTATACTTTAACCAGATATTACATATTGTTTTCCAGGGTACTATACTCTAGCCAGATATTACAGATTGTTTCCAGGGTACTATACTCTAGCCAGATATTAGAGATTGTTTCCAGGGTACTATACTCTAGCCAGATATTATATTGTTTTCCAGGATACTATACTCTAGCCAAATATTACAGATTGTTTTCCAGGGTACTATACTCTAGCCAGATATTACAGATTGTTTTCCAGGGTACTATACTCTAGCCAGATATTGCAGATCTTTTTCCAGGGTACTATACTCTAGCCAGATATTACAGATTGTTTTCCAGGGTACTATACTCTAGCCAGATATTACAGATGGCTTTCCAGGGTACTATACTCTAGCCAGATATTACAGATTGTTTTCCAGGATTCTATACTCTAGCCAGATATTACAGATTGTTTTCCAGGGTACTATACTCTAGCCAGATATTAGAGATTGTTTTCCAGGGTACTATACTCTAGCCAGATATTACAGATTGTTTTCCAAGGTACTATACTCTTGCCAGATATTACAGATTGTTTTCCAGGGTACTATACCCTAGCCAGATATTACAGATTGTTTTCCAGGGTACTATACTCTAGCCAGATATTACAGATTGTTTTCCAAGATACTATACTCTAGCCAGATATTACAGATTGTTTTCCAGGGTACTATACTCTAGCCAGATATTAGAGATTGTTTTCCAGGGTACTATACTCTAGCCAGATATTACAGATTGTTTTCCAAGGTACTATACTCTTGCCAGATATTACAGATTTTTTTCCAGGGTACTATACCCTAGCCAGATATTACAGATTGTTTTCCAGGGTAGTATACTCTAGCCAGATATTACAGATTGTTTTCCAGGGTACTATACTCTAGCCAGATATTACAGATTGTTTTCAAGGGTACTATACTCTAGACAGATATTACAGATTGTTTTCCAGGGTACTATACTCTAGCCAGATATTACAGATTTTTTTAAAGGATAATATACTCTAGCCAGATATTACAGATTGTTTTCCAGGATACTATACTCTAGCCAGATATCAGATTGTTTCCCAGGATACTATACTCTAGCCAGATATTACAGATTGTTTTTCCAGGGTACTATACTCTAGCCAGATATTACAGATTGTTTTCCAGGGTACTATACTCTAGCCAGATATTACAGATTGTTTCCAGGGTACTATACTCTAGTCAGATATTAGATTGTTTTCCAGGATACTATACTCTAGCCAAATATTACAGATTGTTTTCCACGGTACTATACTCTAGCCAGATATTACAGATTGTTTTCCAGGGTACTATACTCTAGCCAGATATTACAGATTGTTTTCCATGATACTATACTCTAGCCAGATATTACAGATGGCTTTCCAGTGTACTATACTCTAGCCAGATATTACAGATTGTTTTCCAGGATACTATACTCTAGCCAGAAATTACAGATTGTTTTCCAGGGTACTATACTCTAGCCAGATATTACAGATTGTTTTCCAGGGTACTATACTCTAGCCAGATATTACAGTTCTATATCACATACACTATTGTGTACACTCAGTCTGCAGGAATTGATCCATTGATATCAGCCTCCTTTTATAGGCTGTGTTGTATGAAATAGAATTACTTGGAGCTTTTCTGGCAGTTTTTCTGTCCCTCCCTTTTCCCTCAATTATCAAAACACTGCATCCTATTGACAGACAACAGACAACCAATCAGCTCCCTTAGCAACAACGAACACAGTACATACCAAAATTCTTACAAACAACCAAAATGCTATAACCCTCAGCCTCCTCTCTCAGCAATCATCTCTCTTCTGAGCAACAGAACACTGGCTTATATAGCTTTGGGGAGTCGGTAATTGGAGACAGCTGCATCCTTGACGAGGGGGTGGGGTCAGCTCTCCAATCAGCAATGGGGCCGACCAATCAGCTGCTTGGAGAATTTCAGGAAGCCATTTCCTGAAATACCTACATGAAAATATACAAACCACAACACACAAACTGGGGGACGTAACACTGCTCTATACCTTCACACTGAAGGACTACAGTTGGTTCAATTCAGTTCAATCTAATTCAATTAAAATACACTGAGTATACCGAACATTAAGAACACCTTCCTAATATTGAGTTGCACACCCTGCCCTCAGAACAGCCTCGATTTGTCATGGCATGGACTCTACAAGGTGTCGAAAGCGTTCCACAGGGATGCTGGCCCATGTTGACTCCAATGCTTCCCACAGTTGTGCCAAGTTGGCTGGGTGTCCTTTGGGTGGTGGACCGTTCTTGATACACACAGGAAACTGTTGAGCGTGAAAAACCCAGAATCGTTGCAGTTCTTGACACAAACCGGTGAGCCTGGCACCTAGTACCATACCCCATTGAAAGGCACTTAAATATTTTGTCTTGTCAATTCACCCTCTGAATGGCACACATACACAATCCATGTCTCAAGGCTTAAAAGTCCTTTAACTTGTCTCCTCCCCTTCATCTACACTGATTGAAGAGATTTAACAAGTGACATCAATAAGGGATCACAGCTTTCACCTGGATTCACCTGGTCAGTCTATGTCATGGAAAGAGCAGGTGTTCTTAATGTTTTGTATACTCATTGTAAAGGAGCGCTTCTGTGGTTATCCTGTTGGGGGTAGGGGGCAGTATTGACACGGCCGGATAAAAAACGTACCTGATTTAATCTGGTTACTACTCCTGCCCAGTAACTAGAATATGCATATAATTATTGGCTTTGGATAGAAAACACCCTAAAGTTTCTAAAACTGTTTGAATGGTGTCTGTGAGTATAACAGAACTCATATGGCAGGCAAAAACCTGAGAAGATTCCTTACAGGAAGTGCCCTCTCTGACAAGATCTTGTTCTTCTTGTCTCTGTTTATTGAAGACTGAGGATCTTTGCTGTAACGTGACACTTCCTACGGCTCCCATAGGCTCTCAGAGCCCGGGAAAAAGCTGAATGATATCGAGGCAGCCCCAGGCTGAAACACATTATCGCTTTTGGCAAGTGGCCGATCAGAGGACAATGGGCTTAGGCGCATGCACGAGTGGTCCCCGTGCTTTATTTTCTTTCGTCTTTTTATCTAAACGCAGATTCCTGGTCGGAATATTATCGCTTTTTTACGAGAAAAATTGCATAAAAATTGATTTTAAACAGCGGTTGACATGCTTCGAAGTACGGTAATGGAATATTTAGATTTTTTTTGTCACGAAATGCGCCGTGCTCGTCACCCTTCTTTACCCTTTCGGATAGTGTCTTGAACGTACGAACAAAACGCCGCTGTTTGGATATAACTATGGATTATTTGGGACCAAACCAACATTTGTTATTGAAGTAGAAGTCCTGGGAGTGCATTCTGACGAAGAACACCAAAGGTAATCAAACTTTTCTAATAGTAAATCAGAGTTTCGTGAAGGCTAAACTTGCTGGGTGTCTAAATAGCTAGCCCTGTGATGCCGGGCTATCTACTTAGAATATTGCAAAATGTGCTTTCACCGAAAAGCTTTCACCGGACATATCGAGTGCATAGAGGAGTTCTGTATCTATAATTCTTAAAATAATTGTTATGCTTTTTGTGAACGTTTATCGTGAGAAATTTAGTAAATTTTTTGTAAATTCACCGGAAGTTTGCGGGGGTATGCTAGTTCTGAACGTCACATGCTAATGTAAAAAGCTGTTTTTTGATATAAATATGAACTTGATTGAACAAAACATGCATGTATTGTATAACATAATGTCCTAGGGTTGTCATCTGATGAAGATCATCAAAGGTTAGTGCTGCATTTAGCTGTCTTCTGGGTTTTTGTGACATTATATGCTAGCTTGAAAAATGGGTGTCTGATTATTTCTGGCTGGGTACTCTGCTGACATAATCTAATGTTTTGCTTTCGTTGTAAAGCCTTTTTGAAATCGGACAGTGTGGTTAGATTAACGAGAGTCTTGTCTTTAAAATGGTGTAAAATAGTCATATGTTTGAGAAATTGAAGTAATAGCATTTCTAAGGTATTTGAATAACGCGCCACGGGATTTCACTGGCTGTTACGTATTTGGGACGAAATCGTCCCACTGGCCCTAGAGAAGTTATAGTTGTAAATCATGAGGTGCTCTTTGATCAAGGGATGAAATACCATAGAACAAAAAGTAGCTGATGTTGGATAGTAAACAATGTCTTTGTAATAATGGCTGGAATGGAGCAAATGCCTTTATGTATTTCATACCATTCCACTGATTCTGCTCTAGCCATTACCACGACCCCGTCCTCCCCAGTTAAGGTGTCACCAACCTCCTGTGCTTTGTGCAACCAAACTTCCAGAAGTAATCAAGGCACTCTCATGTAGTGGAAAAATGAAAGCCTTTATTGTTTACAACTTATGCTTGGCAAGAATAATAAATGCACCGACGCGTTGTGGCTAAAACAGCCTTTATCAAGGTGAATTATAAAATTTAACATGCAAAATGTAACTTTTTGGGGCGACCCGACCAAATTCACATAGAAATGTAAGTTATAGATTGGTCATTCTCATTGAAAGCAAGTCTACGAAGCGGTAGATCTGTTCTATGTGCACTATTTCTATGCTTCCTAGTCTTAAATTTAGTTTTTTACTTTCGGTTTTGTATACGAGCTTCAAACATATTTTTGGTTATGAAAACTATATTTCCCTGCGGTTTAGATGGTACAATGATTCTCTTCACTACTCTTGTTTGTTTTGTCACATAAACTTAAATTAGGCAAACTATTCAAATTCTCGTAACCAGGAAATTGAGGGACAATTTCTGCATAGTGCATCTTTAAACATACAACTATTTTTAAAAAGCTATGGAGCTTGAGGTAGGAAGATGGAGAGGACATGCAGTGTTCTCTCTTAAAGCTAGGGGGCAGCAGACCAACAGCAGGTGTATCTACAGTCGTGGCCAAAAGTTTTGAGAATGACACAAATATTAATTTCCACAAAGTTTGCTGCTTCAGTGTCTTTAGATATTTTTGTCAGATGTTACTATGGAATACTGAAGTATAATTACAAGCATTTCAGAAGTGTCAAAGGCTTTTATTGACAATTACATGAAGTTGATGCAAAGACTCAATATTTGCAGTGTTGACCCTTCTTTTTCAAGACCTCTGCAATCCGCCCTGGCATGCTGTCAATTAACTTCTGGGCCACATCCTGACTGATGGCAGCGCATTCTTGCATAATCAATGCTTGGAGTTTGTCAGAATTTGTGGGTTTTTGTTTGTCCACCTGCCTCTTGAGGATTGACCACAAGTTTCAATGAGATTAAGGTCTGGGGAGTTTCCTGGCCATGGACCCAAAATATCAATGTTTTGTTTCCCGAGCTACTTACTTATCACTTTTGCCTTATGGCAAGTTGCTCCATCATGCTGGAGAAGAAAATGTTTGTCACCAAACTGTTCCTGGATGGTTGGGAGAAGTTGCTCTCGGAGGTGTTGGTACCATTCTTTATTCATGGCTGTGTTCTTAGGCAAAATTGTGAGTGAGCCCACTCCCTTGGCTGAGAAGCAACCCCACACATGAATGGTCTCAGGATGCTTTACTGTTGGCATGACACAGGACCGATGGTAGTGCTCACCTTGTCTTTTCCGGACAAGCTTTTTTCCGGATGCCCCAAACAATCGGAAAGGGGATTCATCAGAGAAAATGACTTTACCCCAGTTCTCAGCAGTCCAATCCCTGTACCTTTTTTTCAGAATATCAGTCTGTCCCTGATGTTTTTCCTGGAGAGAAGTGACTTCTTTGCTGCCCTTCTTGACACCAGGCCATCCTCCAAAAGTCTTCGCCTCACTGTGCGTGCAGATGCACTCACACCTGCCTGCTGCCATTCCTGAACAAGCTCTGTACTGGTGGTGCCCTGATCCCGCAGCTGAATCAACTTTAGGAGACGGTCCTTGCTGGACTTTCTTGGGCGCCCTGAAGCAGTCTTCACAACAATTGTACCGCTCTCCTTGAAGTTCTTGATGATCCGATAAATGGTTGATTTAGGTGCAATCTTACTGGTAGCAATATCCTTGCCTGTGAAGCCCTTTTTGTGCAAAGCAATTATGATGGCACGTGTTTCCTTGCAGGTAACCATGGTTGACATAGGAAGAACAATGATTTCAAGCACCACCCTCCTTTTGAAGCTTCCAGTCTGTTATTCGAACTCAATCAGCATGACAGAGTGATCTCCAGCCTTGTCCTCATCAACACTCACACCTGTGTTAACGAGAGAATCACTGACATGATGTCAGCTGGTCCTTTTGTGGCAGAGCTGAAATGCAGTGGAAATGTTTTTGGGGGATTCAGTTCATTTGCATGGTAAAGAGGGACTTTGTAATGAATTGCAATTCATCTGATCACTCTTCATAACATTCTGGAGTATATGCAAATTGCCATCATACAAACTGAGGCAGCAGACTTTGTGAAAATTTATACTTGTGTCATTCTCAGAACTTTTGGCCACGACTGTAGTACCGAAGATTAACCTACAGTAGATAGAGAGATCACCTATTAATCTACTGTAGATAGAGAGATCACCTAATCATCTACTGTAGATAGAGAGATCACCTATTAACCTACTGTAGATAGAGAGGGAGAGATCTCCTATTAGCCTACTGTAGATAAGGAGAGAGATATCCTATTAGCCTACTGTAGATAGAGATATCACCTCTTAACCTACTGTAGATAGAGAGATCACCTATTAACCTACTGTAGATATATATATATATATATAACCTACTGTAGATAAGGAGAGATATATCCTATTAGCCTACTGTAGATAGAGAGAGAGATATCCTATTAGCCTGCTGTAGATAGAGAGGGAGATATATCCTATTAGACAACTGTAGATAGAGGGAGATATATCCTATTAGCCTACTGTAGATAGAGAGAGAGATATATCCTATTAGCTTACTGTAGATATATAGAGAGAGATCACCTATTAGCCTACTGTAGATAGAGAGGGAGAGATATCCTATTAGCATACTGTAGATGAAGTGAGATCTATTAGCCTACTGTAGATATATATAGAGATCTCCTATTAGCCTACTGTAGATATAGATAGAGAGATATCTTATTAGCCTACTGTAGATGGAGAGGGAGAGATCTCTCTCACTCACACACACACACACACACACACACACACACACACACACACACACACACACACACACACACTGTCACAACGTCTACAGAACGTCTACAGGGACGGCCGCTGGGTGTAAGGTGTTCCTACTCCAGCTGGAGCTTTACCTAGCGACCGTTCGCCCCACTCCCTCGGGAGAGGAGAACGTCAGCGTCCTCGTCTGTTGTCCCACGGGTAAAGCCCTAGAATGGGCCAACGCCGTCTGGGAGGGTGCGGACTCGGCTAGGGACCATTACCCAGTTCACCCGCCGCTTCCGTGCTGTATTCGATCATCCACCGGAGGGCAAAGCGGCGGATGAGCGACTGTTCCATCTGAGACAGGAGACGAGGAGTGCGCAGGACTTCGTGCTGGCGTTCCGGACCCTGGCCGCTGGAGCGGGGTGAAATGAAAGGGCCCTGATGGATCATTATCGCTGTAGTCTGAGAGAGGACATCCGCCGGGAGCTGGCATGTCGGGACACCACCCTAACCCTGGACCAGAATGGAGGGGGAGTCTTCTCCTGCACTCACTGTGGTCGCAGAGGGCACACTGCCGACCGGTGCTGGAGAAGCTCGTCCGGGAGTCCAGAGGGCAGGCAGAGCACTACTTCGACACCTCAGGTGAGTCAGCACCAGCCTCACCCAGAGCCCCCTGTCGGCCACATGCATGCATTAGTGTCTTTCCCTGAGTTTTCCCCTCACTCCCAGCATAAGGCCCTAGTCGATTCAGGCGCGGCTGGGAGTTTTATGGACCGTGGGGTCGCCAATAAGTTAGGGATTCCTCTGGTTCAGTTGGACCAAGCCTTCCCCGTACACGCCTTAGACAGTCGACCACTTGGGTCAGGGCTGGTCAGGGAGGTCACTGTGCCACTGGTCATGGTAATGCGGGGGGGTCATGAGGAGCTTATTAGCCTCTTCCTGTCTGGGTTGGCATCCCCCCTTGGGTTGTGCCGTGGCGGAGATCTTTGTGGGCTATACTCGGCCTTGTCTCAGGATGGTAAGTTGGTGGTTGAAGATATCCCTCTAGTGGTGTGGGGGCTGTGCTTTGGCAAAGTGGGTGGGGTTATATCCTTCCTGTTTGACCCTGTCCGGGGGTATCGTCGAATGGGGCCACAGTGTCTCCTGACCCCTCCTGTCTCAGCCTCCACTATTTATGCTGCAGTAGTTTATGTGTCGGGGGGCTAGGGTCAGTCTGTTATATCTGGAGAATTTCTCCTGTCTTATCCGGTGTCCTGTGTGAATTTAAGTATGCTCTCTCTAATTCTCTCTTTCTCTCTTTCTCTCTCTCGGAGGACCTAAGCCCTAGGTCCATGCCTCAGGACTACCTGACATGATGACTCCTTGCTGTCCCCAGTCCACCTGGCCGTGCTGCTGCTCCAGTTTCAACTGTTCTGCCTGCGGCTATGGAACCCTGACCTGTTCACCGGACGTGCTACCTGTCCCAGACCTGCTGTTTTCAACTCTCTAGAGACAGCAGGAGCGGTAGAGATACTCTCAATGATTGGCTATGAAAAGCCAACTGACATTTACTCTTGAGGTGCTGACTTGTTACACCCTCGACAACTGTGAATAATATTATTTGACCATGCTGGTCATTTATGAACATTTGAACATCTTGGCCATGTGCTGTTATAATCTCCACCCGGCACAGCCAGAAGAGGACTGGCCACCCCTCATAGCCTGGTTCCTCTCTAAGGTTTCTTCCTAGGTGTTGGCCTTTCTAGGGAGTTTTTCCAAGCCACCGTGCTTCTACACCTGCATTGCTTGCTGTTTGGGGTTTTAGGCTGGGTTTCTGTACAGCACTTTGAGATATCAGCTGATGTAAGAAGGGCTATATAAATACATTTGATTTGATTTGATTCCTCATTGATTCCCTGGCGTTTACGGTGGTACTGGGGATTCCCTGGCTGGCCAATCACAATCCTAAGATTTCGTGGAGACAGAGAGCTTAAGGGGCTTAAGGGGCTTAAGGGGTGGTCGAAGGAGTGCTCGGGCAGATGTATAGGGGTTTCCATCGGTGCGACTACGGTGGAGAGTCCAGACCAATTCTCTACCGTGCACATTCCCTAAGAATATGCCGATTTGGCTATCGCCTTCAGTAAAACGACGGCGACTCAATTACCACCTCATCGATGAGGAGATTGTGCGATAAACCTCCAGGTTAACGCTGCACTTCCCAGGAGTCACGTGTATCCCCTGTCTCAGGAGGAGTGGCTATGGAAACATACGTCACTGAGTCCTTGAGGCAGGGATACATTCGGCCATCCAAATCACCTGTATCCTCAAGCTTCTTTTTTGTGAAGAAGAAGGAGGGAGGTTTGCGTCCATGCATTGACTATAGAGGTCTAAATTCCATCACGGTGGGTTTCAGTTACCCGCTACCTCTCATCGCTACGGTGGTGGAGTCATTTCACGGGGCACACTTCTTCACAAAACTGGATCTCAGGAGCGCGTACAATTTGGTGCGTATCCGAGATGGGGACGAGTGGAAAACCGCATTTAGTACCACATCTGTTCATTATGAGTACCTTGTCATGCCGTATGGGTTGAAGAATGCTCCAGCCGTCTTCCAATCTTTTGTGGACGAGATTCTCCAGGACCTGCTCGGTCAGGGTGTGGTGGTGTACATCGATGACATTCTGATCTACTCCGCCAGACGCGCCGCGCATGTGTCTCTAGTGCGTAAAGTGCTTGGGCGACTGTTGGAGCATGACCTGTACGTCAAGGCCGAGAAATGTGAGTTCTCCAAACAAGCCGTCTCTTTTCTGGAGTATCGCATTTCCACATCCGGGGTGGTGATGGAATGTGACCGCATTTCGGCCGTGCGTAATTGGCCGACTCCGACCATGGTTAAGGAGGTGCAGCGGTTCTTAGGGTTTGCCAATTACTACTGGAGGTTTATCCGGGGCTTTGGGCAGGTGGCGGCTCCCATTACCTCGCTGATGAAGGGGGGCCCGGTGCGGCTGCGGTGGTCGGCGGAGGCGGACAGAGCCTTTTGTCAGCTGAAAACTCTGTTTACCGATGCTCCAGTGCTGGCGCATCCGGACCCCTCTTTGCCATTCATAGTGGAGGTGGATGCGTCCGAGGCTGGGGTTGGAGCCGTGCTGTCACAGCGCTCGGGCGTGCCCCCGAAGCTTCGCCTCTGTGCTTTCTTTTCTAAGAAGCTGAGTCCGGCGGAGCGTAACTAAGATGTGTGGGACAGGGAGTTGCTGGCTGTGGTAAGGGCCCTGAAGGTGTGGAGACATTGGCTTGAGGGGGCGCAACACCCTTTTCTCATCTGGACTGATCACCGTAATCTGGAGTACATCCGGGCGGCGAGGAGACTGAACCCTCGTCAAGCCAGGTGGGCTATGTTTTTCACGAGATTCCAGTTCACTATCTCGTACATACCAGGTTCCCGGAACACCAAGGCCGACACACTGTCTCGTCTCCATGACACCGAGGAACGGTCCATCGACCCCACTCTCATGGTTTGGGAGGTGGATGCGGACATCGAGCGGGCGTTGCAGTCAGAACCTACTCCACCTCAGTGTGGGTCGAAAGTACGTCCCGCTCGGTGTCCGCGATCGGTTGATCCGGTGGACGCACACGCTACCCTCCTCGGGTCATCCAGGGATTGAGCGGATGGTGCGGGGTCTTAGAGGGAAGTACTGGTGGCCCACATTGGTGAAGGACGTGAGGCTCTATGTCTCCTCCTGTTCGGTGTGCGCCCAGTGTAAGGCTCCTAGACACCTGCCTAGAGGGAAACTACAGCCCCTCCCTGTTCCACAGCGGCCATGGTCCCACCTGTCGGTGTATTTCCTCCCCGATCTCCCGCCGTCTCAGGGGAACACCACGATCCTGGTCGTTGTGGATCGGTTCTCTACGTCCTGCCGTCTACTCCCTTTGCCCGGTCTTCCCACGGCCCTACAGACCGCGGAGGCCGTGTTTACTCACGTCTTCCGGCACTACGGGGTGCCTGAGGACATCGTCTCTGATCGGGGTCCCCAGTTTACGTTCCGGGTGTGGAGGGCTTTTATGGAGTGACTGGGGGTTTCGGTCAGTTTGACCTCAGGTTTTCACTCCGAGATTAATGGGCAGGTGGAGAGAATTAACCAGGA